>NW_026873956.1:0-15201 GCF_032173495.1 Musca vetustissima
ATAACCACCAATACAACAATCAAAAAGTAACAATATTGGTTCTCTGCTTAAGATAGCCTCCAAACAAAATTTGCCAAAGCATAGCCCTCCATTTATAAAGAACGAGTACTGGTATTTTAAATGTCCAAATCATAGTGGATGGCATAAAAATTTCGCTCCGGTCGAACTTACCTACATTCTTACATTTCAGTTCTATGTTTGGTAAACAAATTGGAACCGATATAGAATACCCAATATCGTTTAAAAGTGCTTTTAGATTTATGAAATTCTCCCGATCTCAAATACCAATTCCAAAGCTTATACGTTAAATATAATACACTGGATTTGTGAACAGGATTAACGTGACGGAATCGACGTTTGAAATCGACTGGTTATAGTGGTCTAAACGCGCTCTAATAATTGTAGTTGACCTAACGTCAACTACAATTGGATGACCAAAGAGGCTGAAATACTACAGAATTTCTTGTGTCAACTGCGATACACTTTTTTGGCAGCCAACATTAACCGCAGCAGTATTCAATATTGTGTGGGAGCGCTTCTTATTGAGTGAAAATTCGCACTTTAGAAAATTATTACGACATGTTTTTACGGTCATTTGAAAAATTTCCGTTAGATTTATGAAGGGGTATATAAAACTCATTTGTTAAATTGTATACTCCTCACAACACTGTGGTACAGGGTATTATGTCTTTGTGCATGTACTTGTAACAGACAAAAGGAAACGAGATGGACACATAATTGCTTTTGAGAATAAGCATAGAATCACTTTCTGAGTCGATTTATGCATGTCCGTCCGTCTGTCTGTTTATGTTAACTTTTAAACAAAGTACAGATCGCAGTCATGATCCAAATTTGATGAAATTTGGGACATGCCACTTATTTGGCCCAAGGACGAACCCTATTGAAATTGGAAAAAAATTGTTCAGATTTACATTTAGCTCTTATATATAGTCTCGCCCGATTTGATTTGACTGCTACACCAACTCCAAATGATTATCCGATTGAAATCGATACAGATTTGGCTCCCACCGAAGCCCCCATATTTTTGCGACTTATAGGAAATTGTGCATATTGAATTAAATTTAGTCTAGAATGATGTGTGCTAAATTTCTTTGAAATCGGTTCAGACTTAGATATAGCTCCCATAAATAATATACTAGCTGGCACTTCGCTGCCCCTGCCAAAGTTATCAACGTTAAATTTGAATAGCAGCTGCAATATAAATTAATTTTAAGATTACTTAAACTCTGGACTTTTGTATGCCCTATGCTTAACACTACAAAGAGTGTGAAATGTCCATGTGTTCTCCTGCCTATTGTCAGTTTCCTGATTGGAAACTGACAATAGTTGTATAGAAGTTATTGAATTTATCGCAATTTTCTGTAATGGTGGTAAATTTTATTTTCTTGAAACCTAAACGCAGTGTTTTTCACAAAGTGACTTAGATTAAAAAACTAAACTAAACTGACAAATAACTATTAGCACATCTTAATATCGATTTCCTCCATCTGTTACCACCTTCAGAAAATGTTAATTTTTTTAAGAAAATCCATATAGGCCAAAAAAGTAAATTCGTTAATATGGTAATTTTTACGATGGAATGTGTAAAATGGCTTGGAATTTTATATAGTACTAACTGGACCCGTGGCACTTCGCTGCCACAGTTAAAGCCATCAACGTTAATCTTGAATATCATATAATTAAAATTAATTAGTAAGCAACCTTTATCCAGCTGTAATATATACTCATTTTAATTTAAAAATTAGGTAAACCCTGGATTTTATATGCTCGCATTAACACTACAAAAATATGTGAACTGCCCATGTGCTCTCCCGCCATCCTGATTGGTAATATTAATTATTGAATTTATAGCCTTTTCTGTAATGGTGGTAATTTTTGTTTTCTTCAAACCTAAAAACAAGATTTTTTCGCAAAGTGACAAAAATTCACAAATTATGATATCAATAATTTTTATCAACAAAGTATGAAAATGAAGAGAAAGAGGTTCCGGAATTACTGAACTGGTTGTTATTGTCATTACAGATAATGACCCTTAATAGAACATATAAGTATTTTGCACATGTTAATATCGATCACTTTCATCTGTTACCTCCTTTACAAAATGGAAATTTTCCTAAGAAAATTAAAGGTGTATCCGAATTTATCCCATCCCAGTCTCCGACTTTCAATGTGCCTTCTAGATGATCAAACGATTTATAATTGAAATGCACACTATTCACTTCAAAGTTGTTTTTATCCATATAGCATTTTTTACCCTTCGTTACACTGCTACCACTTGAGAATATGCATAGAATCACTTTCTGGGACGATTTATGCATGCCCGTCCGTGAGCAAAGTACGGTCGCATTAAAGATACGATTTGAAAGAAATTTGGCACAGGCCATTTATTTGATACAAGGACGAACCCTATTGAAATTGGAGAAAATCGGTCCACGTTTAGGCATAGCTCCCATATAAGGGTACCCCCAAATTTTCGGTATTTTGAGGTTCTTGAGCGCGTTTTTTAACTGAATTCGCTGAAATTTGGTACTTTGAGTTCTTATTGGGTAGCAAATCTCCCTACCAAAAATTATAAATAAAGGTCCATTTTTTCGGATAGCCCCCATATAAAGGTACCCCCAAATTTTCGGTATTTTGAGGATCTTGAGCGCGTTTTTTTTACTGAATTCCCTAAAATTTGTTACTTTGAGTTCTTATTGGGTAGCAAATCTCCCTACCAAAAATTATAAATAAAGGTCCATTTTTTCGGATAGCCCCCATATAAAGGTACCCCCAAATTTTCGGTATTTTGAGGATCTTGAGCGCGTTTTTTTTACTGAATTCCCTAAAATTTGTTACTTTGAGTTCTTATTGCGTAGCAAATCTCCCTACCAAAAAGTATAAATAAAGGTCCATTTTTTCGGATAGCCCCCATGTAAGATTGCCCCCAATTTTCGGTATTTTGGGGGTTTTTATCGCATTTTTCGACCGAATTCGCTGAAATTTGGTACTTTGTGTTCTTATTGGGTAGCAAATCTCCCTACCAAAAAATATAAATAAAGGTCAATTTTTTCGGAAAGCCCCCATATAAGGTGCCCCCAATTTTCGGTATTTTCGGGTTCTTGGGCTCATTTTAAAACTGAATTCTCTGAAATTTTGTACATTGGGTTCTTATTGGGTACCAAATTTCTACACTAAAAATTATAAATACAGGTCCAGTTTTTCTGGTAGTCCCCATATAACGGTACCCCCCACATTTTTGGTATTTTGGGGGTTCTGATCGTATTTTTCTACCGAATTGACTGTAATTTAGTACGTCGAGTTCTTATTAGGTAGCACATCTCTCCATTATAAATTTTAAATATTGGTCAATTTTTTCTGGTTGCCCCCATATAAGGGTACTTACCAATTTTCGGTATATTGAGGTCCACACAGTGGTACAGGGTATTATGTCTTTGTGCATATGTTTGTAATAGGCAAAAGGAAACGAGACAGACACATGGTTCCTTTTGAGAATATGCATAGAATCACTTTTTGAGTCGATTTAAGCACGAAATTTGGCACAGCGTAACAAATTATGTCTAAAATGATGCAAATGCAACCTAGAATAACGTGTATTGGATTTTGTTTTGGGAATCATTTTGCCTACCGCACTGCGCTGCAGCATACGGTTGATTTAAATATTTTTTTATATATAGCAGCATACATATTTTGCTCGATTTCATACAAATGATTGACATTAATTTGTTCATAAATTTCAGAATGGTATGTGATTGGGTTGTGTTAATTTAGTATGAATATTGTATTTTAATGGTCCCCCAAATATGCTTTGTCTATTCTATCTACAGGGCAAAGTGGTGAAGGTTATCATAGAGTCGGCCACGGTCGACTTTTGAACCTTCCTTACTGGTTTTAAATAAAAGTGTTTTCAAAAACTGACAAAAGTGGAAAATTACAATGTCAATAACTTTACACATATTTAATTTCAATATACATACATATGTATTTTATGTAGGGGAGAGGGGGGCACCTTTGAACGTGGGGCACCTTTGAACAGCGCTCATAAAGTCTTGGTTTAATATTTTTCCGACCCGCAACCACATTTTTGTATATGGCAATCTTGTTCTCTATATGCGTAAACCACTTTGGCTTGCTTTTTCAGTTGTCGAAAAATTGTGCATGGGTGACCATGTTTTCGCAGTGTCATTGTAAACTTTTATTCGTTTGGTTGTAAGGGCGCAGGAAGAATTCTGTGATAGTTTTCTTTCGTCAAACAAATTTTTTGCATTCCAACAATCATTTCAAACATAACTAATGTAATTTCCTTCATATATATTTATTACAAAAAAAAGTTATTTTAAATTTCCGTAAAATGCCATGGGTGGGGCACCTTTGAACATGCCCATTAAACTCGAGTAAAAAAAGGAGTTTTTAACTTTTGGCTTCGATTTCTCAAAATTTCAAATGGGCTAATATAATTACGAAATTAACTGTATTTTTCACCATATGAATTTGTATTTTTAAGTCATTTTATGTTTTAATAACTTTTGATCTAATTTTTTTTAAATTTTGAACATTTTTTATATATTTTTTAATGAATTAATGCATTTCTGATATGTATGAATAAAATACATACATATTTGAACATAAACACTGTAAAAAACCATGTCGTTTAAAAATGCCAACCTCTGTTCAAAGGTGCCCCCCTAGGGGGGCAGTTTTGAACACTTTGAGTTCGTCCATTAAAACAGTAATAAAATATATTTATCAAGCTTATAGTATGTCATATGTATATTCATTTTGAAGGTTACATATGTACCTATTAGTTAAAATTTATAAGAAACCAAAAATGATAAAATAAAAAATGTTATAAGGCTTGAAAGCAAAAAGTGTTAATATTTCAGATCTTGTGTTGAACATCAAAAATGTTGCTGTGTGCTAGAAACTTTTACGGGTCAACCTAGGCTTTATCTCTGTTCATTCTGTTGTGACTGATATATTTTGTACTACTCGAACAATCGATTTGATATAATAAATACCAATATTAATCGACATTTCCTCACATACTGCAAAAATAGTCCGGCTTCTTCAATCAAAGCTTTCAAAATCGCACCGTTCCTTTAGGATAATTCCCACTCTTTGAGTTTTTATTTCAAATATTTATTTTAGAAATTATTTTTTGTTATCGAATTATTCTCGTAATTTCAGGTACATTCGGACCTTTTTATACCCTTCACCACACTGTGGTACAGGGTATTATGTCTTTGTGCATATGTTTGTAACAGGCAAAAGGAAACGCGATAGACACATGGTTCCTTTTGAGAATATGCATAGAATCACTTTCTGAGTCGATTTACGTATGTCCGTCTGTCCGTCCGACCATGTATTTTTGTGAACAAAGTACAGGTCGCATTTATGATCTGATTTGGATACAATTTGGCATAGGTCACTTATTTGGTCCAAGGACGAACCCTATTAAAGTTGGGAAAATCGGTTCAGATTTAGATATAGCTCCCATATATATTTTCGTCCGATTTAATGTAAATGGTGTACCAAAGTCCCTATATATCCTTTGAAAATCGGTTCAGATTTAGATATAGCTCCCATATATATTTTCGTCCGATTTCAGGTTGGTACAATTTTTTGTGTGTCTGCAAATAAGTGTGTCGAATTTGGAAGAAGTCGGTTCAGATTTGGATATGGCTCTAATATATATGTTCTATCCGACTTCACATCTAAGTAACTTAAAACCCACCCATCCGATCATCGTAAAATTTAGTTTGCATGTTTTTTATAGGCTAAAAACAATTCAGAAAAATTTGTTTTTTTCTTTTTGTTACCTTCTTTTCGCCATATTTCAAAAAGATCGATTTTTTATGCGAAGGTTGTCTAGAAAAAGAGGTATTACTCCCAAAACGCAAACTAAGCACCACAGAAATATAAGCATATTTATAGAATAAATTATATAGAGCAACTTTCCCGGTCAGATGTGTAACAGTACTTCATATTTAGCACAAATAAATATCACGTATCTCTATTTTGGAGTGTTCTAAATACAACAACAACACGTGAAAAGTAACACTTTGATTTTTTCAATTTTGCACAGGAAACCCGGTCATTTGACCTATAGTGAGTTAGTAAAAAAGGTATATTCACCATGGTTCTATATCTGTGGTTTGTGTATTTACTAACATATTGCTATAAATTACCAATTCTTATCCAATAAAAGGGGTCAATTTGTAGGGGGGCTATTGTTACCAAAAATGTACTCAAAAATCGACTGTGAAAATTTCATGAAAATCGTTCAGCAGTTTAGGGGTCTATAGCTAACACTGATGAAACATACATTAATTTATATATATATAGATGCTCATCTGATTTTATGTAAAAGTGGCACTAAACTCCAAAGGTTTTAACGACTTAGTCGAAATTTAAACACCGTACCATAAAATATTATATAGCTCCCATATTTAATGTAAATAATGCACCAAAGATAAGAAATATGACACATACAACTTTGCAAAACTTACTGAAGTTAGTATAACCTATATTCTGGCAAGTTATTTTAAAATCGGTTCAGATTTATATATAGCTCTCATATATACTTTCGTCCGATTTTTATTAATGGTACAACAAAGACCAAAAATGTTGCGGATTTTCAAAATAATTTTGCAAAACGTTCTGATGTTGGAATAGCCTAATGTGTGCCATGTTTGAAATCGGTTCAGATTTATATATAGCTTCCATATAGATTTTCTGATTTAGATATATATTCCGTATATATTTTCGTCCTCTTCTAGTTGAAGGATGTCCCATTAGCATGAAGTTTTACAAAAATCGTCCGGTTTGAAATTAATGGTGCACCAAAGAGTCAAAGTGTGGCCAATTGGCACACAATTTATTACAATGTACTGAAGTTAGTATAGGGAGTAAAGTTTAGTTGAAATAGGATCAGATTAAAATAATGGTCTCACATATATTTTCGTCCGAACAAATTACTCATGCCTTGACCGACTGACTTCGTGTTAATTGTGCACCAACTAATCAACGGGCGTCCTATTGAGATATTGCGCGGTGCGCTGTGATGCAGCATACCGAATAGCGTGTGTCGATTTACATAATTTTGTCCCATTCTGTCCATATGGAATTGTATTTATCATAGGTTGCAGAATGACGTGTAAGTGGATTGATTTAAGTCGGTTCACATATGGACACATATCACATATTTAATTTAGTCCAATTTGATTCCAATGGTCCTTCAAAGATGTACCGTCTGTTAGGATGAATCTGTTGAATATACTACCAAGAGTGGTGAAGGGTATCATATTGTCGGTCCCTTCCCTAACTTTACAACTTTCCTTACTGGTTACAATTTGAAATGTGCCTAATTATAGACGAATCCTTGGTAAATTGTGACTCATATTCAACGCCAAAATTTTTCTACACAACTCTTTGAAATTTTCATTTGGTTAGCTATATGTTTACTTCCAAAATTTGATATTTTTGTGTTCTCAGATATCAAAAATAGATTTATTAATTGTGAGAAAGACAAGACATAGACATGCAGAAAATCCAAGTCCCGGACTATGACATTGGATACTTGTTCAAATATTGTATATTTTATAATCGCTTAAAATTGTTTCATACATTTTAAAAGATATTCTCTTTTCTTTCCAGGCATGCAGACTTGATAAAAGGCTTTTGGTAAATATTTAAAACATAATTAAGGAACATCCCAGTTCATACGAGAGCTACACACTCCCCGAGAAACGTGTCGAAATTTGAAACCGATTGGATAATTAGTTTTTGAGTTATCGTGCCCGCCATTCGTTTTGAAAGAAACGAGTTTAAAGATTGAGAAGCCCTTTAGCCGTCACTTGATGCTGACACAATAAATCGGCTATATCTTTAAGAGTTCTTGAGATTTTCACTTGAAATTTTGTAGGAACATTCTAGAATTAGATTAGATTCGAATTAAATCAAAAAAAATTTTGACACCGAGAATGGGGGGGGGTCCCCTTAAATAAATATTTAAAACATAATTAAATAAATATTTTAATACCACGTTTATAGTATTTACATATCTACAAAAAGGTATAAATTTGGATTGAACCCACTGACAAAATTCCTTATATTAATTTACAATGAACTTTGCTGTCATAAAATTAATTTTATAATTTAACTTTTCTTTGACTTTAAATCATAACTGTATGCGTCAAAGTGGTCAATGTCGTAAATCCCATGGAAAACTGTTCGAAGAGTTCATTGAACTTTAGATGTCTTATTCTCCGTAAATCTTTCATCGTTTTGTGACTATGATTTAGAAAAAGAAAATTGAAATTTTTTACTTTACAAATATGATCTAAGCTAATCAAATGTTTGTAAAATAATAGATGTCAAGAATACTTGAATGTTTTTTTCACATTTCTCAGATTCCCCACAACTCGTCGTTTACGAAAAAACCAAATCGTTATCGCTACAAAACATCATGAACATTTCTGTTGAAACACACAAATACACATTTGGAAATTATAGAGAAATATGCGTATAACCAAACCAACATTCGGTGTTGAGTTATGCGAGTAGGAGTTAAATTTATGCGTGTGTGTATTTTAGGAGCAATGATTTAAAGAATTTATTTTCTGCCAGACAGTTGATTCCGGATAATATTTTCTTTCCACACTGCAAAACAATCGGCAATGACAGCGATTGTTACTAAAAAAGATACGTATGATGTGTATTAGCAACCACTATCCATAAGTTAATCAAGAAGTATACCGCTTCACAGGGACTGGAAAACCATTATCTGAGACGGATACAATCATAAAATCTCATTTGTAGGATGATGATGATGATCGAATCTTGTTCGAATTTCCTGGAAGAAATCAGGGGGATCTGTCGTATATACACGTATGATCATTGCAAAAGTGAAAAAGAATTTGAAATACCAATATTATCAGCTGAGTTAATAGGGACAAGAACAAATATTTATTTTTTGTGTAATCGCCGCACAGTGGTTTAGAATCGCTTTCCCTGGTCATCACGATTTCTGATTTATGGCGGTCTTGCAGCGTCATAAATCAGAAATTGGCTGTAATTTAATATTGGGCAAAGTTTCAGGGTAGCCACATCATATAACGGTCCCACCTAATACTCTGTATTTTTGGTATTTTAAAAGGGGTTTAGTACCGAAATGGCGGCAATTTGGTATTTTGGGTTCTAATTGTATAGTACATATCCGCACCAAAAAGTATTAATATTGACCCAAGTTCTAGGGTAGCCATCCCATATAACTGTACCCCACAGTAAAAGAAACCAATTCTGTCCGATTGACATGCATTTTTTTACTGATTTCAGATTTTAACCAGTAAGGAAAGTAGTAAAGTCGGACTGGGCCGACTATATGATACCCTTCACCACTATATGTATACATGTATTCTAACAATTTAATGTCATGTCAAACTATGCTAAATTTAATTTCAATCAGATTTAAGGAAATCGATTTATAGCAAACGATTCAGTAGCCGCACTGTTAAAAATATAATCTCAAACAGACACCCGTTTGAAATATATATGGTACGTTGTGCAAAATTTCGTGTCAATCGGACAAACATTAGGAGTTTGGTGCACCATTTACTATCGGACTAAAATATATATGTGGGACCTATATCTAAATCTTAAACGATATTCTCGAAACTTAACACCCCTCATTCTAGAATCAATTTAATACGCTATGCCAAATATGGTGGAAATCGAAAGATATATAGGGATTTTGGTGCAACAATTACATTAAATCGGACGAAAATATATGTGAGCTATATTAAATTCTGAACCGAATTTCACGAAACTAAGCACACTTTGTTCTGGACCTAATTCAGTAGTCTTTGTTTAATTTCGTGCAAATCGATATATATATATATATATATATATATATATATAGGGATTTTGGTGCTTATATCGGACGAAAATATATGTGGGAGCTATATCTGAACCGATTTTACGAATTTTAGTAGGGTTCGTCCTTGGGCCAAATAAGTGACTTGTGCCAAATTTCATCTAAATCTGCTATAAACATATACACAAAGACAATACCCTGTACCACAGTATGGTGGAGGGTATAAAAAGGAGTGTTATATGGGGACTACCCGTAAAAGGGAGCGAATATTAATAATTTTTCGGAGGGAGGTTTGTTACCATATACGACTACAAAAAACCAAATTACAATAAAATTGGTTGAAAAACGCGTTCAAGAACCCCAAAATACCGAAAATTGGTGGGTACCCTTAAATGGGGGCTACCCGAAAAAATGGACCTATGTTTATAATTTATAGTGGAGAGATTTGCTACCTAATAAGAACTCAGCGTACTAAATTGCAGTCAATTCAGTCGAAAAATACGATCAGAACTCCAAAAATGCCAAAAATTTGGGGGTACCGTTATATGGGGACTACCAGAAAAACTAGACCTATATTTATAATTTTTAGTGGAGTAATTTGGTACCCAATAATAACCCAATGTACAAAGTTTCAGAGAATTCAGTTAGAAAACGAGCCCAAGAGCCCCAAAATACCGAAAATTCGGGGTTCCCTTATATGGGTGCTATCCGAAAAAAATGGACCTATATTTATAATTTTTAGTAGGGAGATTTGCTACCTAATAAAAACTCAATGTAAAACTAAACGAATAAAAACTCAGCGAATTCGGTCGAAAACTGCGATCAAAACCCCCAAAATACCGTAAAATTGGGGGTAACCTTATATGGGGGCTATCCGAAAATATAGACCTATATTTATAATTTTTAGTGGAGAGATTTGCTACCCCATAAGAACTCAAAGTACGAAATTTTAGCGAATTCAGTCAAAAAACTCGCTCAAGAACCTCAAATTACCGAAAATTGGTGGGAGACGGACGGACGGACACACGACATGCTTAAATCAAATCAGAAAGTGATTCTATGCATATTCTCAAAAGGAACCATGGGTCTATCTCGATTGTTTTTGCCTGTTACAAACATATGCACAAAGACATAATACCCTGTACCACAGTGTGGGAAGGGTATACATATCCGGGTAGTTCACACGTTTAATTCCGTTCGATTTCATTTCAATGGTCCTCCCAAGATGTTAGGTATGTTATATCTACAGGATATTGTACATACGAGCATCTCATGTATGTATCCAAAGTGGTGGAGGGCCCCGTCCAGCTTTTAAACTTTCTTCAATGGTTATACAGATACCCGTCTGTGGTCCATGGCGGGTCAATTTCTCTTTGAAATTCACTTCAATCCATATAATTCATAATTTTAATCAAGTATTCATTTTTGGTAATTCTGTCCTGGCCACGTTTTGAAAACGAACAGGTTCAATTCCCAGAAAATACTGAGTATGGGCCCTATGCATACTCAGTATTTTCTGGGAATTCGATCATATACATTTTGAAGGTCCTAGCCCAATTTGTGTTAACACACTGTAGAATATATATCGCAGTAGAAAGCCAAATTTAAAGAATTGTTACGCAGAGTCGACTGTTTCGAAATGTGCGTTTTGATTCGTGTTCTTAGTTGCTACATATTTCTTTGTTATTGTTGTTCTTGTTTACGTATTTAAGATGTTTGCGTTTTTTGTTAACTTATGATGGTGCTCGCTTTTAGGTCGCCTGAATAAGGTCGTACTTTCTTCGTTAACTTTGTATTTATTTTTTGAATATATAAATAAGTGTGTGTGTGAGTAGGTGTGGGTGTGTGTTTGCACAAAGGCATGATTTTTGGGTGTGAGTATTTGTATTTAGATAACAATAAAAGGAACAAAAAACGAAATATAACAAATGTAAGAATGAATGAATAGAAGAAAGCCTTTTTTGCAGTTTCCACAAGTTGTTGTAAATATCTGAACATGACTTTAATGTGTTTTCTCATTTGGGCAAGAAATTAGATATTTGTTAAAGATGTTGCTTTTTGTTGTTGTTGTTTTTCTTATGATTATTGTTGTTGTACTTGTATGTTGCTCAGCCATAACTTTGGTATGTTTCCATAACATAAGAATGGGTTGGTTGCCTTGTGCTTTTTATTTATTTATGTGTAGACTGTATTTTTTTGTTGAGGTAACAAATCGTATCCTTCCTCTTAATGTGATTGTGTTGGTCGTTTTGTTTGCAAATTTGTTTAGAATTGTAATATTTCATTTATTTTATATATACTTTTAGATGTCGTCTAATACTTTGAAATTTTTAAGGGATTGTGTTATAGTATACATATTAAGAGGAAATTTAAATTTGGGGAAATTGATAGAAAATAAAGGGATGTGTGTGAAATTAGATACATTTAATGATATATTGTAAATTCTCATTAGAAAATAGGTTGTACAAAGTTTGGTTCTAATCGGATAGTCCGTTTGCGTGCTATACGAGTATAAAGTACATTTTTTGAAAGTTTCACAAGGAATGGACCGATATTCCTCATCTTCGAATATGAACTGAGTTTGGAAAAATATTACGATGTGCACAGTTTGGATAAAATCAGTTACTCCCTTTGAGAGTTATCGTGCGCACCAGCCGACCAGATAGACGGACGGACGGACATGCATAAATCTATATATATAAAAATGGGCAAGAAAAATGTATACTAACGCATCAATTGAGAAGAGCTGGACCGATTTAACTCAAAATTTCTTTCTGTTGTCGGTAATTACAGTGGGAAGGTTTTTATGAAAAAAACTTAAAATTTCTGTGAGTAGTCTGTAATTGAAGTGTAAAGGTTTTAATGAAAGAACATTTTGAGAAAATTTCGCGAAAATGTTGCAAAATATATTTTGAAACATATTAGCATTACCACATATTTTATATCGAACCTTTAAGGTTTCATCTCATCGTAGTTCTTTTTGGACATATTTTGGGCGAAAATGGGCAGCGAATATCTTTAAGTAATTGTCAATTATGGAAAATTCTCAAATATATTCATTTTCTACAATTAATTGGATTGTCATTGCCTCGAAAAAATTATCTATATAAAATAGAAAAAAATTGTTTTTTGTAGTTACCAATAGACGCAAAAGCCGCTGAACAGAAATTAATGAGATTTACACAGTGTGTCATGACGTGTCCTGAACGTAACATAGGATATATAAACTTCTAAAATTCCGCGTGGATTCAGAGTTATAGCATCAATAGTGAACACACCTCAAAATTTCTGTACATGTAATATGCGTATATCTTTATAACGGTAATAGACACATAGGGGAAAATGCACTCCCCGTTGCACTTAAATAATTTATATATAACGAAAATAAACACATTTTACTGAGAATTTTACAGTACCTCATGCTACATGATAGAAAAATCATAGGTGGAGTTATAGCATCAAAAGTAATCACAAATCTGAAATGACATAGGTATTCTATATTTATATCCTAAGGGGCGTTACAAATTCCCAATTTAAAATTTGGTTGAGTAAATTGGTTACAAATACGCATCATCCATATGAAAATTGGGGTGATACAATGAACGAAATTTACTGACAATTGAATTTAATTTATCTATACATGGAAAAAACACTTTTGGTTGTAGACACAAAAATCGCTGAATAGACTTTGCAGAAATTTTCGCAAAATAAACTTTCAAATTCCCGCGATGACGAAGATTTATAGCATCGAAGATTTTAATCATAAAAGTATGTATATATAAGTACACATCCAATCTTAAGTGACCAGCCCCTGTATTCTGTAACTTTTTAACAACATTCGATATTGTCTATTTTACAACAATTTCATTTGTTTGTTGTATTGTTTGTACAATAACAAAAGAAATTTAAACAATATCGAATGTTGTTAAAAGTTACAGAATAGGCCTACAGGAAGTAAAATTTGGTCAAAATCAGAATTTTTCGACTCATCATTTTTGTCCTATTATCAGTAATTATAATAGCACCAGTTCAGTAATTCCGCTAACGTCTACTGCTTTCCATCTCTCCATTGTCATATTCATACACATTGGAATGAAATTTGTGTAAAATTAAAAATTGTTGAAATTATATTTTTACATTTTGTCATTAAAAAAAACAAATATTTCAGCTTTTGAAAGTTTTTTTTTTATTTTTAATAATTTTACCATCATTGGAGACAACGAACATGAATTCAATAAAAGTATGCATCAGCAATAATTGGGAGATATCCAAAAGCGAAATGCGGATGATGGGTTAAAAGTTATAATAATCTGAAATCTGTGCTGGGTTATCATCCTAAGTGACCTGAAAGCAAAATGTGTACATTACTTGAGAAATTAAGTTTAGTTAATCAAACGGATATTACTAAAAATATTTATTTCAGTTAAGAACAGGATACAACCATGAGTTAAGAAGAAGACTAAATCTAAGTTGGTTAAAAATATTACAATGTGAAGGGATCCCAGCCATATAATGGGAAATCAGATGAGAATACAGACATAAAGGTAGGTGGTAATGGGAATGAAGGATTTTATTGATCTTTAAACGATTAATGCCAAATATGTAAATATTGTAGAAAATATATTAGTGTATAATCCTATTTAGACAAGTCAAGCTGTTTCAAATAACGTATACATTAACCAGTATTAGTACTGATACATTACACTTCGAAATATATATAGTCGAACAGTAATTGGGGCTACTATAATACCTATATCAATCAATCCTATCAATAAACAGTAGCATTTAAACTAAATACAAATAGATTTCTACGTGAACTATCATATGTTAATCACTTTAGTAGGGGCAGCGAAGCGCCACGGGTCCAGCTAGTAGACTCTTAATTGTCTGAAAAGTGGTGCGTATCAAAGTGCACATACCCTCTGTAGCCATAAGGCTGAGGGTGTAATGAGGTGTACTATAGAGATAAGCGTCGAAACGTTAACAAAGACACAGCAGGTTATTTTGAAGTTGATATATTTGCTACTACTTTGATTTAGCGGCCACCGATGTATTTTGACATATTCCCCATATAAAGATCTGGATCTAGTTTCCTTATTTCGACAGTTTTAACCACATTTTCCAACCGAGATATTGTAATATGGCATTCGGGATTAGTTCGAAAATATAGCAAATATGTCCATTTTTGGTATTTTTATGGGTCTATTCCTCAAGAGATGGGTCTGTAATTTGTATTCACCGACGGAACATAACGATTTTGATAATTTTAGTGTTTTTTGTTCTTGAGCGGTGAATATCGTAGTATT
>NW_026873957.1:0-15478 GCF_032173495.1 Musca vetustissima
AGGATTGTGATGTCTGTAACAAACGAAGTGAAAGAACGGGCGAACGAACGAACAAAAAATGCACCTAAAATAAAGTTCCATTTTTAATGCTACGGAATAGCTGTATTCCGGACATATATTCCTTAGGAATGTGTTTTTGTCGTTTTGATCCGGTTTGGAGTTGCTTTGTTGGGAAAAGGAGTTGGCCAAGATATTAAGGGATACCAGAAATAATATTTTAGGACAAAACAGTCATTAGGAATATTTATATTTTTAGGAAATCCAATAATGTCTAAATTCAAGCAGTTATTATGTCCTTAAGAAAAATAAAACCTGTAAAGAAAGGACCAACGTCGAGATGTGTCGACTATATGATGCTTTCGGTATATGGAAGAGGCATGTTAGATTAGAGAATGTGTATGTGCCAGAAAACAGTCGCTCCACTCCAATGAACCTAAAAAATAAAGTGTAGAGGAAAAGGTGGAGGTTAGAGTTGGTAGTGCAACCATCACTAATTTTTTGCAAAGCTTTAATTTTGGGGCCTGTCTCGTAGGTTTATGTGTCTATATGGGGTGGAGTCGACACTCAATCGTATTCGTCCTCACATAAACGGCAGTATTCCACCTCATTAATTTCTCATTTTAAATCAAAAGGGACCTGCTTCTGATGCCGACAGTGACTTTTAAATCATGCGGGTCTTACCAAAGTAGTTGATAAGAAGAGATTTGACAGTAGCATTAATTGCTATATTATTTAATGTCATAATATTAACCAATAATAACGTTGCACAGAATATAAAAATGCTAACTTTGGCAACCCTAATACAATACACCATGTTATTTATTGAAGAAATGAAACAAAAAATGCACCGATGAATAAGTGTATTGTAAATACAAATTCTTTTTCTTTTATTTGAAGAATATTTTTTAAAGAAATTGTTATCAATTCCTATTGAACCGTGGGCCAATTGACACTAAATGTGAGTAGACAATTCAAAGCTTGGCCAGATAACTTCATCACTGTTTTTAACCAATTTTTTTTATCGAAATGTTCTGTACGGTACCAAGTATGGTTAAATACCAAACGTTAAGGTACCATACCGGTACAAACCCCTAAAAGATATTTTAGTGTCACTGTGTAGTAGCACCACCACAATCGTATTACACCTCATAGTGGTGGACTAAAAACATTACGTACTTCAGTCAAAGTAGGGGAGATTTGATCAGCTTCGGCAATGGAGTTTTCGATATGCAGCTCCCATTGTAATTCAATAGATATGATCCATAGGAATCGAATATCAATATAAAATTTGGCAAAGTTTGAAATCTTTAGCTAATAAGCTTATTTAAATGCACGGTTTTTTTTTGTATTTTTATAAGCTTCACCACACACATGTGGAACAGGGTACAAGGTATATGACTTTGTGCATATTTCTGTAACAAGCAAAAGTAAACGAGATAGGCACATGGTTCCTTTTGAGAATACGCATAGAATCACTTCTGAGACGATTTAGTTGGTCCAAGGACGAACACTTTTGAATGTGGAGAAAATATATGATCAGTATATGAACCTTGTCATTCTGGAATCAATATCAAGTTTCATGTCATTTGTGCTGACCATTTGTTTGAAATCGAACAAAATTAAAGTTATTACTTTCACGATCGTTCCCACGCCACTCATACCCGCCCCTGCCGACCGAGGGGGCCTCCTTCCCATAACGAAGGGAGAACGTATGTAGTGAAAAATATACATCATTATGCTGCAGTACAGTATCTTGGGAGATATATCTGAAATATATAGGAGCTATATCGGTATCTGAACCGATTTAAATCAAATTTTACACATGTTATTCCAGATATATTTCGGTACGCTATGCAATCCATAGGGGTAATAGGGGCATTGTTAAAAAATATATATATACTCTCGCTTTACTAACTGACGATTAATACACCGCATTGTGTGATCACTAAGCCACCGCGCACTGACATTGCTATCGAAACATTTTTAGTTACATGGTGCACCATTTTTATCTAAATCTTAATATGAACCAATTTTAATACCACTTACTACACCTCATTTTTTACTCAATACAGTACGGTATTTCATATTTCGTCTTAATCGTACAAAACTGCTAGTTTAGTGTACGATTTACAGAAAATCGAATGAACATATATATCGAAACTTAGTGCTCATCATTTCATATATTGAATTAAACATTCCACCAAAAACTATAGTCGTAATCCTGACCATAACCGGAGCTTCATTTAAAACCAATGGACCGAAAATAACAGTTATTTTTGAAAATGCGAACAAAAAACTTTTTATGTTAGAGACATGGGACAGCTATAGTGCCATATACCAATAGATTTGTATTGACGGAAAAAATAAAAATCCCAAAAAGAGTATTATTTTTGAGGGAAAAAATAAAATTCTCAAAAGGAGTTTTATTTTTGAAGGAAAAGTAACCATCATTTTTAACAGTTAAATATCAACGTTTATTTTATTTAGGCCACAAAATAACTGTTATTTTTTAACTGATATTATGATATTACTTACGATAAGCGCGATATTTCCACCTTCTAGTGCAAATTTTGCCATTTTTTATACAAATTCTCGATCCATTGAGAGTCTAAAAATTTATCGATCATCATAAAAACGTCCATAGTTATTCTTTGGCCAGATCTCCTTCTTCTAGCAACTAATGGTTCGACGAACAGACATACATGCATAGATCGACTTAGCTAGTCGAAATATGAGGATCGGTATATTAAAAGGTTGGTCTTGGACCAATATTTTGCTACGTTGCAAACTTTTTGTGTTATCATTGGGTGGCATATATGATCAGTTTTGGACCACTTTTTATGGCACAGCGTACTGAATTAAGTCTAGAACGGTGTGTGCTAAGTTTTGTGAAAATCGGTTCAATTTTAGATATAGCTCCGATATATATTTTCGTCATTCGAAATTTGGCACAGCGTACTGAATTAAGTCTAGAACGATGTGTGCTAAGTTTTGTGAAAATCGGTTCAGAAATAAATGGTGCACCAAACTCCTAATGTTTGTTTAACACGAAAGTTTGCACAATGTATCAAATTGAGACTTGAATGACGTTATTGCGTTTCGTTGAAATTGGTGCAGATGTAGCCATAGCTTCCATATGTATTTCGAACGGGTGTCTGATTGATATTAAATGTTTAACAGTGCGGCGTACTGAATAGCGTGTATTAATTTTTCTATAAGTCGTTTTCCATAAATTTGTCCCATCGTACGCAGACTACTCTAAATCTGACCGAATGATATTAAATTTATCATAGGCTGCAGAAAGACATGAGCATGTTCCTTCGAGGGAACAGCGACATGCAATTGTGAGGATACATATGTAGAACATACCCAAAGTGGTGAAGGGTATTATATAGTCGGCCCAGTCCGACTTTACTACTTTCCTTACTGTTTTTTTTCATAAACCCACTCTTCTAGTTCTGGCCCTAAATGGAATCTCTGACTCCTCAAATATTTACTGGTTCCAGCACCATTCATGTTTTATCCACATTTACTGTATAGAGGTCACATACAATTGGTATGTTTATATATTTTGCCCCACTGTTCATACAACATCACCACAGCTTTAATAATCTCTTAAATTCCCCAAAAAAATTAAAAATTCCCTGCAAAAACCATGAAATTATTTAAAAAGGACAAAATGTCAAAAAAGCGTGACGATAAGTCGAAAAGTTTCATCAATATCCATCATAGCAAACAATGGTAGTCATCAACGGCAGCCAATGGACAAAGGAACAAAAACGCTAAAGGAAACATCGGTCACACCACCATCAGCAGCAGACGACATCATACATAAAATTAGAGCCTACCGAAAGCAGAGCAAAAAACATTACAAAATTTCAAAGAAATATTTATCCAAATGGTAGTCTTACAAAAAATATTTCCTTAAAAAAGCCAACATTAAACGAGCAAAAAAACGAAATGCCAAACAAAAAGCTTCCCTCATTAAAGATTTGATTCACATTAAAACGCACTAAAGAATGGAGAGAAAAAAATCGGAATAATAAAAAAAAAACAAACAACGATGAAAAGAAAACAAGCCACAAAAAGAGCCAGCCGACAAAAAACACCAAAAACATTCATCCTCAATCCTTTTTTTTCCGCATGCTTTATGACCAGACTTTATGTTTTTACTCAACGGTTTGGGTTTTGGGTCTTACCGCTTATTATTATTTTGTTGTGTGAGCCTTTGCCTCCAATGTTATCCAAGGAAGATAATTCATAGATATGGTCTTCGGGGATAAAAGCAGTCTGAGAGGAACGCAACCTTTTTATAACGCAGAAGAAAAAACATTTTCAAAAAATATGTTTAACTTACCATCAAAGTTTTTGCCAAACAGAAAGATCTCTCTCTCTCCCTTTCGTTCGTCAAATTAGTCATTTCGTTTGAGCTGCGTTCTTGCTTTCATTCACGTGAAATGAAATGAAACCAAATGAAATAACATGAAATTAAGTGTAATAAAAGAACTTAGAGAGTAATCATATAATTTGCTTTTATGATCAAATAAATACCTTTATTGGCCTTTTTCGGGCTGTTCTTCTTATCAATGAAGGAGAAAAAGGTAGGATAGCCGCAAAAAATCAACATCAATAATGCCTATCGAACTACTAGAATGAGACCACTTTTGATGGAATATTACCGAAACAGAAACGTTTTATGCCAAAGAATTAAATGGGCTGTAAGATGTTTTTTAAAAAAGGTTTGATTTTATAATATTTTCTTTAGATCAAAAGAATAAAAACTTTATTGCCTTTTTATAATTGCCTAATATTTGGAGGAAAAATAGAAAATAAATATATATTTTTTTTAATTTTTTATTTTTTTATTATTACATAGAAATGTTTTCATTGCATGGGTTTGTAAGACCTTTTACAATGTAATGTCCAGTGAATAGCATTTGCAATTAAATGAAAACATTATGAAAATACTTTCACCAACTCAATGAAGTTCATCCCACACAAAACAAATTTTCAATTTGTGAAAATATCAAGTAAAATATTCGTAGGGTTCGATATGACCGATTTTTTAAGCCCCTACCAGAAGATCTTTTTAAGCCCCTACCAGAAGATTCAAAATACCTAAAATTGATGAGAAGTTTTATATGGGCGCTATGCCAGTAGATAATGGATCTACAGGCACAAAGGTTGGCTTATCCGGACTTATAATGAAAATGTTCGCCGAAGAAGTTGCTTACTCACCAAGACAAAAATATTCTAAATTATTGCTTGGAAGATTTATTATATATCAAATTAGAACCAACTAAGTTCTTATATCGCGATTTCAACAGATCAATAAACATGTTTACATATCGCTTATTTGCTGTAAGACCGGCATAAATAAACCAGTAAGAAAAGCTCAAAAGTCTGACGGGGCCGACTATATGATACCCTTCACCACTTTGGGTACATACAAGAGATCCTAATATATACAATATCCTGTGGGTAGAACAGTCATATTGTCTTTAGAAGACCTTTTAAATAGAATTGGGCGAAATTTTCTTAGATATTTGAACCCCATACACATAGCATTCTGAAATCTATGAAAAATTCCATGGATTCTTTGGTGTACCATACACATACCATACACATAGCATTCATACACACATCGGAAACAGTAGTGTGCAGATGGCCTACGAGCTCTCCTTCTTACGTTCTTAAATTGGAATAGGTATATTTATTAACAGAAATAAACAAACGATCCTCTGCAAACCCAAACCCCTCGCTTAAACAAGACATTCAAAATGCCAAAAATGGGATGGTACAGTCATATGGGAGCTATACCCTAATCTGGGCCGGTATTAATAATACTAAATACATAATAGTAAATTTTGCGTATCAATTCGGTTGAAAAACTTGCTTAAAGTTATCAAAATTCCGAAATTTCGGGTGTTACCGGTACAAGGGAGTATTCGAAAAAATAGCCTAATATTGATAACTTTTGTCTGGGGGCTATCCTAAAAAGTAGAGTCGATTTAAGCTTAACTCCCCTTCCATCCGTCCGTCTGTTAATGCAAAATTGTAAACAAAATACATTTTGAATTTATGATTCGAATGTGATGAAAATTGGCACAGCTCAGTTGTTATGTCTATGGACGAATTCTACTGAAATTGGATACAGCTCAAATATATAGGTTTGTCCGATTTATAATAGGACCTTCAGGACACAGTATTTGTCCAATTAAGACAAAACGTTGACGTGTGTTAAGTTACGTTGAAATCGGTTCAGGTTTAGATATAGCTCCCATATATATTTTCCTCCGATTTTATGTAAATGGTGCACCAATCTTCTATTATTAGTTCGATTAAAAATGGGTTTTGCGAGGCGTATTAAATGGAGTCTAGTGTAACGTGTTCTATGTTTTGTTGAAATCGATTCAGATATAGACATAGCTCCCATATATATTTACCTATGATTCTTGTAATTGGTGTACCAAATAACCAACTTGGCTCCTATTAAGAGTGTTCTGTTGCATCATACTGAATGTCGCGTGCCAGGTTTGCTTTATATCGGTAGAGGTTTACAAATAGCTCTACACACATAATTCGGTCGATTTCACACAAATGGTACACCAAAGACCCTAAGTCATAGACTTAACAGTTTGTGTGGGTTCATATATGCCCAATATATATGTATGATATGCATGTATGATATGTATGTTCTATCGACAGGTTTTAAATCGAGATACATATTTCGGGTATCATAGGGCCCTTCCGACTATTGAACTTTCCTTATGGTGTTTTTACACGATATGTATTTTACATATGTGCTGTCACTTATTTCATCCATATGTAATTCCTTATGTGTGTCAAAATTAGCAGTGTACACAAAACATTTATTTTTGTGTTCAAATCGGCATATGTATTTTACATATGACATAACCTATAAACAAAAAAACACTTTAATTTTTTCTTAAATCAACATCATTTTTTTATTAAACACCTACAAACGAAATAATAATTTGTAATTGTTGCCTTTTCATCCTTTTTTTTTAAATTACAATTGAAACATTTTCTTCCAACAATGTGTTTCATTCAAACAGCTGATTTCCTTATGTTTCACATACGAAAATAGAGCGCGTCCTATTCGGAAAAAAATACATACAGTGGTGGTCACAGAATTAAAACATTTACTGTGGTAAACATTTTTTGATCAGCCCTCGATTCGTTTGAAGTATTTTTGAAATTTTTTTCATTCAGAACACTTCGATATAATGCACTTAAGAGACTTAGTGTGAAAAAAGAAACTCTTTGCATGCACTTTTTCCATAAAAACGGTTTTTATGAAAATACATCGACTTTGAAGTGGCCACATAATTAAAACATTGTGTGATTTTTTTACTTTACTTCATTTTTTTGAAAATATTTTTAAAAAATCACTTAAATTTAGGTAAGTTATGCAAATTAAGCACCGATAAAGTCATTTACAAAAAAACATTTTTTTTGAAAAAATCTGTTAAATCTATCAAAATTGCCAAAAAATTGTACATTACACCCAACATTCAGAAAATCGCCTTTATTATAGAAAATAAAGGTCCGAATGCACCAGAAATTGC
This sequence comes from Musca vetustissima, assembly GCF_032173495.1. Lineage (NCBI taxonomy): Eukaryota > Metazoa > Arthropoda > Insecta > Diptera > Muscidae > Musca > Musca vetustissima. The sequence continues at coordinate 7,593 of NW_026873957.1, forward strand.
TAGAATTAGTAGAAAACAATAAATAATTCTCAAAATAAATACATACTTGAAATAATAACTCAAGAAATTGACAATTAACGACTCAACTTCGATAGCCTTTATTGAAGAAGGCCGGAATATTTTTGCAGTATGTGAGAAAATATCAATTGATATTGGCATTTATTATATCAAATCGATTGTTCGAGTAGTACAGAACATATTTTATCAAAAAATATATAAGTCACAACGAATCGAACAGAGATCAACGCCTATGTTGACTAGTAAAAGTTTTTGGCACACAGCAGTATTTTTGAAGCTCAACACAAAACTTCAAATATTTGTCAAACTGTAAAATATTTATTTCTTTGAGGTTAAAATAGATTAAGTGGATGTTATTCGATTCAAAAAATATTATTTTGGAAAAATATTGTCATGTTCAATAGATGTTAAGGGTCAAGAGTTGACCATCAAACATACTGCTGTGTGCTTGAAACTTTTACTCGTCAACCTAGTCGTTGATCTCTGTTCGTTCTGTTCTGACAGATATATTTTATGATAAAATATATTCTGTACTACTCGAACAGTCGATTTGGTATAATAATTACCAATATCAATCGATTTTTTCTCACTTACTGCAAAAATATTCCGGCCTTCTTCAATAAAGGCTATCGTTTTGACACATTGAAATTTCCGTATGTTTCACATGACGAGTTCGATTTCCATATGTAAAAAAGTGACAGCACATATGTAAAATACATATCGTGTAGAAACACCATTACTGGTTATATCTATTACTTTTCCATGTTCTCTGTTCGTCCTATATTTTATTATTCGGTTTTGCTTAAAATCGATTTATTTTTACTTTTTTGAAAACGTTTTATAAAAATGTTACTACGTTCTCGTATGATGTCTGCGTCAAATAACTTCATGTGAACATTTTGCTTGATTTTCAAATATTCCCACAGTATTTTGTCACATTGTCTTCGCGTTATTAATCATTCACGGTACGAAGGAATTTAATGAAAAAGCATTTCACACTCCTTCGCGTATTATGGATTACAAATATTAAAATATTTGTCAGTTCCAATAACAGACTAGACATAATTAATAATTCGTTCAATGTTTCTCGGAAAGAAGGTGAGTAGATAATAACTTCCATAATTTTTTGGATGATATATTTCTTGAGGGAAATAATCCATTTCCTGGTGTTTTGATAACGTTGAAAACTTTCCGAAGATTAATTGAAAAGTTTAAACTAGTGACAAGAGACATTTTTTTTGGCAGGTAGTCGCCTACACCGCCGAAGACGACAATGATGCTCATCATAGCTTTATTCTTTTTAACAAAAATTGTTTTTTTATGAAAATATTTTCACTCTTTGGCAGGCGAATGTAAAAACATTAATCATAAAAGTTGTTCTCATTCCTATTGTCGTTGTTCTTGGTGTTGTTGTGTTTGTTGTAACTGTGGTTGTTATTGTAAATTTAGTTTTAGTATTCTCAGACATGCAAAATGCAAAAACTTTGCTTAGCACGCAAAATTCTTTGGCATTGAAACTTCGTAGTTCCCTTTACATAGGTATGAACGGAGATAGGTAGCTCAGTAGGTGCTGCAAGCAAGGTAGGTAGTTAGGTGTTTGTTGTTTTTTACTGTCATTTGTTGTATTTACGACAAACTATTTAATTTTGAAATCTAATTATTTGCTCAAAGTAACTTCTCCGTTGTTCGCATTCCATTTTTATTATAGATTTAGAGGAGTGTTTACAGGACTTGAATGCCACCAGCAACACTGCCACTCACTCAGCTATGTCAGGAAGGAATTTATATTTCTGTTGTTGTTGTTTTTGCTAGTAGCAAAACTTGTAGAAAGTTTTGAGTTCGTGAATGTTGGTAGCAAATAATTACAGCACCATTGTGTGTATAAATATATTATCAAAAGGAGTTCCCAGGACATAATTGGATACATAAATGGGAAATGTTAGAAATTCCAATGAATATTAAAGAGCATAAATCATGAGTATGATAAAAAAAAACTATGAAAATTAATAACAACAACAGCAAAGTAATTATGGTTACACCTAACTAACGACAGGGGTAATATGGAAAATTAACGTTTATGGAATTTGATTATTTAATTTAGATATTGAATATGAAGACATTTTATTGTGGGTGTGTTACAAAGTAATATTCTTCATTATATTCTTCAATTAGCCTCAAATATTTCTGCAAAAAATACTATTTTGGTTTGAGGATGTATTTTCTGCGAAACTAATCACCTCCTGGTGTGATAATAATACAACTAAACAATACCAAAATGGCCAAATCCTGTGAACATTTTAGTATAATACCTATATCCGTGTATAAAAATCAATATAATTTAAAAAAGGAAAGTTCAAAAGTCGTTCGGGCCGACTATATGAAACCCTTAACCACTTTGGATGTATACAAGACATATTAATATATACAATATCCTGTAGATAGAACAGACATATAATTTTTAGAGTACCATTGAAATGGAATGCGGCGAAACTAAATTTGTGTTCTACATAGATATTTGAACCAAGTAGAAAACTCAATGCACATACCACATTGAAATCTATGAAAAATTGTATGTCAATCGGATTTTTTTGTGTACCATTTGTATGAAATCGAGTAAAATACTGTTTGTGGAACTATATGTAAATCTGGACCGAATTGGGCAACCGTGGCATATATCGTTTGGTATGCTGCAGCACAGAGCTCACAATTTTATTTCGTGTATATGGAACATACGTGGACTCCTCGGTGCACCATTTACCAAAAAAACCGGAAGAAACTATATATGGGAGCCCTAACTAAATCTAAACCGATTTTCGTATACATTAATAAGGACCTATCTCAATATCTTGTGCAAAATTTTGTATCAATCGGACAAAACTTGGGAGTTTGGTAAACCATTTACCAAATCTGAACCGATTTTTACAAAACACGGTATACATCATATATATATATATATATATATATGAGAGCTATGTCTAAATCTGAGCCAATTTCAACAAAACTCCATAAATATCTGTGCAAATATTGGGAGTTTGGTGCACAATTTGCAAAAAATCGGATAAACTATATATTTAAAAATGAACCGAACCGAACAAAACTTCACGTACATCAAACTGCACCTAATTTAGTACGCTGTGCATAATTTGGTCTCTACCAGACAAAAGTAACGAGTTTGGTACACAATTTACCTAAAATCGGACGAAACTTTATATGGGAGCTATATTTAAATCTGAACCGATTTCCACAAAACTTAGCACACATCAATCTGGACCAAATCTAGTAGGCTGTGCAAAATTTTGTTTTAATCGGACAAATTTTGCGAGTTTGGTGAACAATTTACCTAAAATCGGACGAAACTATATAGGGGAGCTATATATAAATCTAAACCGATTTCCACAAAACTTCGCATACATCAATCAGGACCTAATTCAGTACGTTGTGCTAAATTTTTTCAATCGGAAAAATATTGGAAGTTTGTTGCACCATTTACCTAAAATCGGACGAAACTATATATGGCAACTATATCTAAATCTGAACCGATTTTCTCCAATTTCAATAGGGTTCGTCCTTCGGCCAATTAAGTGATCTGTGCCAATTTTCATCCAAATCGGATCATAAATGCGACCTGTACTTTTTAACAAAAATACATGGGAGGACGGACAGATGGACGGACGGACATGCATAGAATCGAAAGTGATTCTATGCATATTCTTAAAAGGAACCATGGGTCTATTTCGATTCTTTTTGCCTGTTACAAACATATGCACAATGACATAAGACCCTGTACCAATGTAATGGTTCACCAAGAACTGTCGATGTTGCACATCATCATAACCGGAACATAATGGAAAATTGCAAAGCTATCCGCGCCATTTCCACCTTCCGGTGTAGTAATGGTAGTAAAAAACAATATCAGAATATGTAGACCCTGTAAATATTTATATATAGCTCCGACATCCTTCCTCTGTCCTTCCTCAATATGTTTATTCTTTAGCGTTTCTGCCGTGTATAATGTTGTGACCTCTAGAGCAACCAGAAAAACAAATGGTTCACAACCAATTTTTTTCCAAAAAATTCAAGATTTCGTGACGATTGCTTCACAACTGTGAACATTACTTTGTTTACACATATCTAGATCGGCTCAGCTAGTCAACATTTGACGGCCCGTATACCAAAAGATGGATTTAGGACCAACATTTTCTGATGTAACGCTGTTAATTTTAATTTCCTTATTCGTATTTAAGTATAAAAATATATATATTTTTTAAGAAATTATTAACTATAAACAAATTTCTTTATAAAAATCTTCTAGCCCTTTTTTCTGACACTTTTCCAAAATTGTTATCACTTTTTAGCATTTTTTTCTGCCAAATATAGCATTTTTCTTAATCAAGTTTTGGCAACACTACCTACGGGGCATCGAATCAATAAAATGTTTAATTTGATCCATTGACATACTATTGCTCGCATCCTGAACCTGTGGAAAGTTGTTACCAATCTTTGACAATTTTCGGTTTATGCTTGAGGTTATTGTCAAGCTGGAACAAAGGGTATATTTTCTCTGCCGATGGGAACATTTTTAAAACATTTGTGTAACAGGCATGGCGACCAGCTACCATAGCTCGCCCATGCTATGTTCTTGAGGTTATATCAAAGAATATCCAAAGATTTTTTACTGCTATAACAGTTTGTGGATCAGTACGAACTGCTGCTGTTTTGCAGCCTTCCTTCGTGATGAAAGTTCACTACTGACTTAGTTGCATAAAACCGACATATAATTTGAGAAATCACGGATTTATTTTTGGAATATTTCTCCAAAATAACTGTGTTAAGATCCATTTAAAAATGATCTATAAGATTCGGAATATGTGTTGAAACCAAAACATAATAATTATAGCGACAAAAGTAACTAACATTTTAGAGCTCATGCGTTTGTACTGAAGAGTTGCGTTAGTTGTGTCCAAGCAAGAATTGAGATACTTCCCTTTTCTATAAATTATTATTTATTTCATTATGAATTTTGCATTAAAACAAAAATACATATTTATTTTTGAACAAGTTATGCGGCATTTCTTACCTTTGCAGTGTCAGTTGCTTTAGTTTTGGCCACCAGTGAATGTGGGTGCTAATGTACAATTAAACCGATTTCAAAGAAACATAACACACAACATTCTAAATCCTACTCAATGTCCTATGCAAAATTTTGCCTCAATCGAACCAAACATTTGAAGTTTGGTGCACCATTTATATAAAACTAGCGGGCCCCGCAAACGTTGTTTTGCCCTATCAGAATTGCATCAATATAGGGTTGGTAAAAATTAACGAATTCATCGAAAATATATTTCCAGTATATTAAATAATATAGTTATTGTTAAATATTCAGTATGTGTGGTATTTCAGTTTATCAATTGATCGAACTTATTCCACCAAACATTTTTCAGGAGAAGGTCAAGTTTTGATCTAACTACTCTCATCTCAAAAGATAAGTACTATTTCTGTTTTGATCACACACGATTCATAAGTTCTATAAAAGGTGTGTTGTGTTCAATTACTCCAATCTCCGACTTTTTATATTTTTCTTAAAATTTTCTTTGTTTAAACTCTTCCCACTGCAATTAAAAACATTCGTAGGAACATTCTCAATGGAAAGATTTTTCATATCATGAAAAATATATTTGAGAAACTATTACGGCACATATAAGTTAGGTGTCTAACTTATATGTGCCGCATCTAATGCGCAATTGTCCATGTAGGATTCAAATTTATATATATATATATATATATATACTTCTCAAATACAATAAAATGTTCAATAATAACTTCCATAGTTAGCTAAATTGTTGAGGTATTGTTTAATTTCCTATTTTTAATTTCCTATTTAGAATACGTTCACGTTTCAGCCAATGATTCTGATATTGTGTGGGATATATGCCATGTGTTGATTTTATAATGTAAAAAACTGGCTAATCACTATTGTGTGTTTTTATTTGGACCCTATTTTCGCATAGTACGATTTTATGTACTTTGAGAGTATTAACAAATTCTGTATACATTGCCTTTAATTCGGTATTTCGTGTAGGATAAGGAACTTCTCTGTAAATTGTCTGCATAGTATCACTATATAATGATAGGCAAATCGGTCCAGCCGTTCCTTCAAAATATGTTTTGGAAGATTTTCGCGGATTTTTCTCAAAATGTTCTTTAATAAAAGCATTCCCAGCATCCTTCAATTACAGACAACTAAAAGAAATTTCGAGTCAAATCGTTGCCGCCGTTCTCAATTGATGAGTTAATATACATTTTTACGTCATTTTTTTTTGTTTGACTGACTCCCACGCGTTTTTCACTAAAAGAGGTTATATATGAGTCGGTGGTGGAACACTTAACGTCGGCATACGCCGATTAAGCACCATCTTTAATCGGGCAAAACACAATGAAGCTATATATCGCGGCATCTGTTGGACGAACTTAAAATTAAACACAAAAACACTACTCACGCCCCATAGAACATATAAGTAAAGTTTGGTCAAAATCGGTGCAGTAGTTCTTGAATTATGGTGAAAAAACACAAAAAACTAAATATTGCGTCATCTGTCGGGCGAACTTCAAACTACACAGAAACACCCCTCACGCCCCATAGAGCATGTACATACAATTTGGTCCAAATCGGTGCAGTAGTTTTTGAGTTTAGCGATAACGAACATACATGTAATTTTTATATATATAGAGATGGGACGAAACTATATATCGGAGCTGTATCTAATTCTGAATCGATTTCACCAAAACTTCCCATATCTACGTATATCTGCACTTAAACCAGTAGGTTGAGAAAAATGTTGTCTCACCCGGAAAAAAACTTTGGGAGTTTGGATCAGCAATTAACTAAAATCGGACACAATAATATATGGGAGCTATATTTAAACCTCTAAAATTAACCCTTTGGGACCCGCCGAAAATGACAATTTACAACTTATCTTCACGCACATTGTTTGTTCGGTGGTAGGAGTAATCTACAAAATCCAATATATGTAAATTTATGGATTTATTTAAATCCAACATGCAGTTCCACACATGATGAATTTACATCAATGTTCCATCAGTGTTGTCCAATTGTATACAGCGCACTTAAAATTACAAACTAACTACAAGAGAAGTACTTTCGTATTTCGCTTCAGCCTTGGAACTTTTTTGCTCGCAATAAAGAAACCAACAAATCCATTGGTCGGACGGTCGGTTTTTTAAACAACATTTGTTATTAAGACCAGTAAATAACCAGCACATTCTGTCGGCCGTAAATAGCAAAAAACTAGCAAGGCTCTGAACAATGTTTTTACTTTGGTATTTTTCCTACTGAAAAGAAAAACTTTTCTCTCTCGCGCACAAACTAACTAAAACCTCTAACTAGACTCATTCGATGGCAATGAGTCTGTACTAAAGTCTAACCGCTGTTGGGTGATAACGAATGAAAAAGCAAAAAATTCCGAGGCGATAATAAGTCTGTGGAATAATCGGACAATAGTAGAAAAAAGGAATGATGGAATAAAAACACCACACAATGTGCTACGGTGGTGTTGGTGGAGGTGCTCCTTGTTAATTGTGTGAGAAAAATATATGCTTGGCGGTTGGTTATTTTCATAGCATTATGCATTGTGATGTGTCTGTAGTGATAGATATGCCATTTAGCCGACTTCAAAGTAGACTACAAAAAACATCAAGAATTTAACATTTCAAATTTGTTAAAGAATAAACGTAAGTGCACCCCACATTATCGGTTTCAAAAAATTTAATTTTGGTTTTATATTTAATTCGGACAATAAAGGCCACAGTTATGGACCAACTGTCTCGAAATTTTGCATGTTGAGCCAAAT
>NW_026873958.1:0-15290 GCF_032173495.1 Musca vetustissima
ATAACAACAAAAGTGAATAGAAAACCCACCAAGCTGTTAAAAAAAGCGAAAACCCTTAAATGAAATTCCCCTAAAACAACAACAACTACCACCACAATGAAAACAAATTCCCGCTAGTGAAACTGACGCTGTCAAGTCATTTTGACTTGGTGCTCTTTCATTTGGTGTTTCGTAATTTTGCTAGGATTTCTCTTGTTTTTGTTTTTTTATCCCTCACAGGACAATTAGGTTTACGAATTTATGGCATTTCAGGAGGATGATGCTTACCTGAATGAAATTTAATTTTTTTAAATTCTATTTCCGTAAATATGAAGCTCTAAATATTATAAATAGGGACAAAGTCTTGTTAGAGAATAAACTTTAAACAATCTACGCTTAGAGCAGTGACATAGCTAGAAAAAATATTATTTAAAAATTTTTGTTATTTGAATTTTGCCTTTGTTTTTGAAATGAAAAGGAAAGCCAGGAGAAGAACCAACGTACCCACCATTATGCGACGCATTTCGACGTTGGTTAAGCGGCTCATCAGGCATATTGGGCTATGTGGGTTTACAAAGGTCGTATGTTGATAACTTGTATTTATTCCGCCCTGATGCGAAACATGCATATGCGAATTAAATTTAAATTTGTCAAAGTTCGACATTTGTCTACATTCTAGGAACAGTCCTTTTCAAAGCAGATTTTTGTTGTAGCGATGGATAATTAATCCACATACCTACAATTGCTTCCATGGCATACACATGTTTTTGCGCAACCGTTTTGCAAGTGTGTTGATGGCTCAGAACGTTAAGTGGTTTGGCATCATTTGTGTTGCTCCGAGGACCCAAGTTCTAGCCCTAGCCGTGCTCAGCTGAAATATTTTTTGTTATTTGAATTTTGCCTTGTAAGGGCAGTGATCATTTGAAAATAATCATTTAAGGGAACCCCCCCCTTCTCGATTTAATTTATCGATTTAATTTATTTTCATTGGGCTGGTAAATCGAATCTTCAAAAAGGAAGAAAAATAATTTACAAAAATTGTTTGTTGTTGTTTTTTGTGATAAAAAAAATCCTTATTTTTAATGGCGGGCATGATAACTCCTCACTGCAACATCGGAATCCGAAAATTCCAACGGTGTTAGAAAGAGTACATGTCTGGCTCTCGTATGAACTAGGATTATTGACTTCGCTCTAAAATTAACAAAATGGCGGACCTTTAAAAAAATATTTTTGGAAAATCGGTGATTTTTTACCAAAAACCTAGTTAAAAAATTAGGAAGATCTTCACCGATTGGCTTAATCTTAGTTCATACGATAGCTATACACTCACAGAGAAACGTGTAAAAATTTGGAATCGATTGGATTATTAGTTTTTGAGTTATCGTGCCCGCCATTAGCAAAAGAGAAAAACGCGTTTAAAGTTTGAGAAGCCCTTCAGCCGTCACTTGATGCTGACACAATAAATCGGCTATATCTTCAAGAGTTCTTGAGATTTTCACTTGAAATTTTGTAGGGACATTCTTGAATTAGTGTATATTCGAATTAAATCAAAAAAAAATTTGACCCCGAGAATGGGGGGTCCCCTTAAGTGATTATTTATACTTTTTCGAGTCAAGCTTAATGATCTAAGTTTTTGCAATGAAAAGGAAAGCCATTATGCGACGCGTTTCGCCGTTGGTTAAGCGGCTCATCAGGCATATTGGGCTATGTGGCTTTATTTAAAAAAATATATACATCTTATGAATATTTGTCCTGACCTTGGATGTTTTTATAGCCTTTACCACACTGTAGTATAGGCAGAAGGAAACGAGATAGGTCCATCGTTCCTTTTGAGAATATGTATATAGTCGATTTCTTTTTGAGTCGATGTCCGTCTGTCCATGTTAAATTGTAAACAAAGTGAAGTCGCATTCATAATTTTGCCCAAAGACTAACTCTTTTGAAATTCCTAAAATTCGGTTCAGATTTAGATATAGCTCCCATATATATTTTCGTCCGATTTTAAGTAAATAGTGCACCAAAATCCCCATATATCCTTCGATTTACACGAAATTTGACATAGCGTAAGTCTAAAACGATGTGTGTTAAATTTCGTAAAAATCGGTTCAGTTTTAGATATAGCTCCCATATATATTTTCGTGCGATTTATTGTAAATGGTACACTAAAATCCCTATATATCTTTCGATTTACACGAAATGTTGCATATCGTACTGAATTGAGTATAGAATGATGTGTGCCAAGTTTCGTAAAAATCGGTTCAGATTTAGACATAGCTCCCATATATATTTTCGTCGGTTATAGTTGAATGGTGCACCGAGTGTCACGAAATTTTGCACAGCGTATCGAATTGAGACTAGAATGACGTTACTCCGTTTTGTTGAAACTAGTGCAGTCACAGCTTTCATATCTATTTCAAACGGGTGTCTGATTAAGATTGAATTTTGAATAGTTCAGCCTACCGAATAGAGTGTATCAAGCTTGCTCCAAATCGATTTACATAAATTTGTCCCATTATATGCAAATGACTCTAAACTTGCCCAAATGAAATGAAATTTAGCATAGGTTCCAGAAAACATATTCGAGGGGTTTCGGGTTTCATATAGACTGCCCAGTCCGACTTTACTACTTTCCTTAGCTTGGTGCCAAGTCCGGACTGTATGTCGAATGCATTAAAACTTCCCAACCAGGATCCCGAAGTTTCTGGCAAGTCAATGTAGATGTGTGTGGCCTAGCGTTGTCCTGGTGGAACACGACACCTCTCCTTTTGGCAATTCTGGTCATTTCTGGTCAATTGTAAATGGTTTAAAACAGTTTTATGGTCGATTTTTAGCTGATGGGCGATGTTACGACTGTCAACATGCCGGTCAATTTCGATCATTTCTTCCATATTATCGACATTTTCGACGATCGGCCTACCTGTGCTGAATCTACGAAACCAAAATTGCACATAATTGGCTGTTACAGTATCGGAACCATAAAAACCATTCACAATTTATGCCGCTTAGCTTGCATTTTCGCCTTTGTCAAAGAAAAACTGTAAAATGTACCGAATTTTCTATTAACTCACAACTGAATGCACCAAACAAAAACCAGTAAGGAAAGCGGTAAAGTCGGACTGGGCCGACTATATGATACCCTTCACCACTTTCTGTATATTCTACATATGTATCCTAACAGACGTCGCATTTTTGAAGGAACATTGACATGAAATTGAACGAACTTAAATATGTGATCTTTACCTATATCTAAACCGACTAACATCAATCAATAAACTACACATGTCATTCTGCAACCTATGCTAAATTTTGTAAAGCAAATTTGACACACGCTATTTGGTATGCTGCACGGTTTAAAATTTAATCTCAATAAGAATGACTTCAGACTCCATTCAGTACGCTATGCCAAAATTTGTGCAAATCGAACAATTTGTAGGGGCTTTGATGCATCATTTACCAAAAATCGGGCGAAACTATATATGGGAGCTATATCTAAATATGAACTGGTCTTCACAAAACTTAGCACATATCATTCTAGTCTTAATAAAGTCACCATGGCAAACTTCGTGCAAATCGAATGATTTTCAGGAACGTTGGTGCATCATTTACCTAAAATCGGGCGAAAATATATGTGGGAACTATATCTAAATCTGAACCAATTTTCACGAAACTCAGCACACATCATTCTAGACTTAATTCAGTAGGATGTACCAAAATTCGTGTAAATCGAGCGATATTTAGTGACTGTGGTGCACCAATTACCTTAACACTAGAACGCCGGAGGCGGTCATTTTGACTGCTTTCCAATTTCAAGTACAAAAGCAACTGTGCATTTAATGACACTTTTTTTTAAAATTTGGTGAATTTTTTATAATAAACGTAATTCTATGAAGTACAAAAAGTCACCATATTTAAAAAAAAGTGTTATTAAATGCACAGTTGCTCTTGTACTTGAAATTGGAAAGCGGTCAAAATGACTGCCTTCGGCGTTCTAGTGTTAAATCGGGCGAAAATATATATGGGAGCTATACCTAAATCTGAACCGATTTTCCCGAAACATTGTACACAACATTTTAGACTAACTTTAGTACGCTATGCCAAATTTCATGCAAATCGAATGATTTTCAGGGACGTTGGTGCATTATTTACCTAAAATCCGGCGAAACTATATATAGGAGCTACATCTAAATCTGAACCGATCTTCACGAAACTTAGCACACATCATTCTAGACTTAATTCAGTAGGATATACCAAAATTCGGGCAAATTTAATGATTTTCAGGGACGTTGGTGCACCATTTACATAACATCGGACGAATATATATATGGGAGCTGTACCTAAATCTGAACCGATTTTCACGAAACATTGTACACAAAATTTTAGACTAACTTTAATACGCTATGCCAAATTTCGGGCAAATCGAATGATTTTCAGGGACGTTGGTGCATCATTTACCTAAAATCGGGCGAAACAATATAAATCTGAATCGATTTTCACGAAATTCAGCACACATCATTCTAGACTTATGAATGAAAGAGCTGAGCCAAATGTCATCCGAATCGGATTATAAATGCTACCTGTACTTTGTTTACAATTTAACATCGTCAGATGGACAGACGGACGGACATGCATAAATCGACTCAGAAAGTGATTTTAAGCATATTCTCAAAAGGAACAATGGTTCTATCTCGATTCCTGTTGCCTGTTACAAACATGTGCACAAAGACATAATACCCTGTACCACAGTGTGGTGAAGGGTATAAAAACACGCGTCGGTCTTGTGCCATCTCATCCAATTTGAAAGACCATTTTCCGAGATGCTGTCTTCTATTTGATCTTTCCATCGGCCTTCCCCTTCTGACTATGTCGATGTCCGAGAATAGATGGTATAGCTCATGGTTCATCTGAAATTGTTTGATCAATACTTACGATAACTCTATCTGCCCCTATAAATATAAGTCGTCTTTGGTGGATTTTAAACATTTATTATATTGATTTTTAGTAAAAGTAAATAATTCTAAACAAAAAAACCCAATCTACCTTCATCACCGTCAACGTCATTAAATTTATTCCGCATTTACTCATTAAATTTATTCCGCATTTACTGAGTAACTGAATATTTTATCGGTTTTCTATCTCTCCCAACTAGGTTAAGATTTCCAACATCGATGCAACTGAATTTTCCATTGCAAAGGTAATCCATAGTTCATGTTTATTAATATTTGTAAAAGACTTTCACTATTTTTTTTTTGTGCTACAAATTTGTAGAAGCCAACGAAAGCGCACAAAATCACAACACACACACACATACACCCAACACACATTATCGCAAGCATTCATGGTACATTTACATTATGTTTACACTGATTTAACATTTGTTACTTTAACACCTTTAACCAGCAACACCCGAGCAACAAAAACAACAACTACCAGCATAACAACAAGCGGCGACAACAACAACAACAACCACAAAGACAACAATCAAAGCATGACACTTGCACTTAAACAACAAAAACAACAACAGCTCTCACCCACCTTTAAAACAAGTATTGAGTGAACATAACGGGTAAAATGGAATGATATTGTGAACATGAGAGATAGAGAGAGAGTGAGCAAGTGAGAGAGAGAGGGGGAATGAGATTTACTCCCCCACACAAACGGCATAAGTAATGAACATTTAACAGTGATTCAAGTGGGGAGTAACAACAATTCCAGTAACACTGCTGTTGCTGTTGTTTTTGTTGTTACAACACGAATGTGAATGCGAACGCGAACACCAAGTGCTGGGTATTTGGTTGGAAAACTTTTGTGGTATTTTTACAAATCTAGGCGACTGTCGCTGAAAGTGTGTGCGTGTGTCTGTGTAAATGCGGGTCTCTTGTTCATTGAAACTTTTTACAAAAATGGGTCATGTTGTGACTTTTGAACACGCATTTATTATGTTGGAGCTTTTAAAAACTCATTTAAATTGCAAAAATATGAGAACTGAATCCGATAAAGGGGGGGAGGGGATATCACTGTGGATGTGTACGTCTGAGTGTGTGTGCATGTTCGTGTCTGCATTCATATATATCCATTTACATGCACACACACACTCTAACAAAATACAAAAGAATTTGCGCTCCAATAGATACGATACGATTGAATCGAATGGAATCGAATACATTGACAAATATCAATAAATATAAAAGACGATAAACAATATTCTCTCGAGAAATTCACGTTGAATGAAAGGAATACATTTCACGAAAAACACAAAAGACAACAATAATAATAACAAAATGGACGGGGATTGAAATTTTAGCAAACTAAACATAAAAACGTCTTTTGTAAAAATTACAACAATTATCATTTCTCCAGGTTCAGTTAATGTGTATGGATTAATTATTATTAAACGGTTTGTCTGGAAAAAATCGTTTGGAGGGAGATCGTCTATGTTGTAGATCGTCTACAATTCTCTATATATTAACATTATTAAATTAATTGATATTTCCATTTTAAATATATAGAAGGTTCAAAAAAAAAAAAGCAAAATGTAAAATATATAATAGATTCCCATTTAATAAAAACCGTAAGGAAATTACAAATTTAAAACGGGACGACTATATGATACCCTGCACCACTTTCGATATATACAAAAGTCAATCGGAAGACTCCAACACGTTGGTACTCCATTTATATGTAATCTTACTAAATTATATATGTGAGCTATATGTAAATCTGGACCGGTTCACAGAAAATTTGAAACACGCCCTTCGCTATGCGAACAGACGTCGTTTTTTTTCTAATTTGGCCTTAAATTGGAAGTCTGTGAAAAATATATGATATATGAAAGAAACCTCGGTTTAAAAAAATTGTTCTTCAAAAATTCCGCGTTCAGAAATTTTTTCATTAAACATTTGGCGAAAAAAAAATTCTTCATAAAATATTTGGAGTTTAAAAAAAATTATTCTTTAAAAACCCATGTGTATATTTTCCCTTGAAAAATATTCCTTAAAAACCCACGCCTTTGTTTTTCCTTTGAAAAAATATTCCTTAAAAACCCACGCCTTTATATTTCACTTGAAAGAATATTTCTTAAAAATTCACGACTATAGTTTTCCCTTGAAATGATAGTTCTGATATTCCTTAAAAATTCACGCGTATATTTTTCCTTTAAAAAATATTCCTTAAAGCTCCACCCCTACATTGGTCCCTTGAAAAAAATATTCCTTAAAAATATTATCGACGGATGGTCCTTAAAAAACTTTCTTTAAGAAATCCACGAAAATGAATAGCACTTAAAAATATCCTTTTAAATTTCTACGCCTACGGATAGCCCTTAAAAGTATTCTTTGAAATATCCACACCTATGGAAAATTTGTCCTTTAAATTTAAAATAAAAAATCCACGTCTATTTTCTTTAAAAAATCCAATCCGGCGTCTGGTAATTGAAAATTTCTTCTTTAAAAATATCCTCGCTTATATAAAATAGTTTTTTTTTAATCCACGCCTATGAAAAATTATTTTTTGTAATCCATGCATAAAAAATATTTTTTAAATCCATGCCTATACAAATATTTTTTTTTAAATCCACGTAGTAAAGTCGGACTGGGCCGACTTTATGATACCCTTCACCATTATACATATATATCCGAACTTAAATATGCGATCTTTATCTATAAGTAAACCGACTAACATTAATCCCAACACATGCCATTTTGCAAGCTATTCTAAATTTTGTAAATAGATTTAAAAGAAACTTTACCCACGCGTTTTGGTATGTTTCACAGTTTTAAATGTAATATCGATCAGGCACCTATTGATTATTTATAAGCTATGCTATATCCAAGCTATGCTATATCTAAGCTACGACATGCAATACTATATCTAACTCTGAATCGATTTCAAGGGAACTTGCAGAGATTAATATATATTAATTTCAGTACGTTGTGTCAATCGGCCTAGCTATGGGTATTTAGTGCAAAATTTACTTTAAATCGGACGAACGTATATATAGGAGCTATATGTAAATCTGAACCGATTAAAAAAAAAAACTTGACACACGAAAGGTTGTAGTAACATCAGTACATTGTACAAAATTGTGTGCCGGTCGGCCAAACGTTGTATCATTAGTGCACAATTTATATGGAACATATATCTAAATCTGAACCGATTTTTACGAAACTTGGCAGGCATCACTCTGGGCTCGATTCAGTACGTTATGCCAAATTTCGTGCAATTCGAAAGATATAAAGAGACTTCGGTGCCCCATTTAACTTAAATCAGACGAAAATATATATGGGAGCTATATCATAATCTGAACCGATTTTCTTGAATTTCAATAGGGTTCGTCCTTGGGCCAAATAAGTTACTTGTGCCAAATTTCTTCCAATTTGGATTATAAGTGCGACCTGTACTTTGTTTACAATTGAACATGGACAGACAGACGGACGGACATGCATAAATCGACTTAAAAAGTGATTTCATGCATATTCTCAAAAGGAACCATTTGCGTGTTACAAACATATGCACAAAGACATAATACCCTGTACCTCAGTGTGGTGAAGGGTATACAAATATTTTTTTTTTTTTAATCCATGCTTATAATTTTTTTTTTTTATATCCACGATTTAAAAAATATTTTTTTTAATTCAGTCCTATAAAAACTATTTTTTTAAATCCACGATTTAAAAAAATCTTCTCTAAAAATTCTCGCCTATGAATCTTCTTAGAAATTCACGACCATGAAATGTCCTTGAAAAAAAAATCATTTTAAAATCGACGCCGATAATTGGTCCTTGAAAAAAAAATCATTTTAAAATCGACGCCGATGAATGGTCCTTGAAAAAAAATCATTTTAAAATCGACGCCGATGAATGGTCCTTGAAAAAAAAATCATTTTAAAATCGACGCCGATGAATGGTCCTTGAAAATATGTTCTTTAAAAATCCACGCCTATGGATGGTCCTTGAAAATATGTTCTTTAAAAAATCCACGCCTATGGATGGTCCTTGAAAATATGTTCTTTAAAAAATCCACGCCTATGGATGGTCCTTGAAAAAATATTCTTTAAAAAATCCACGACTATGGATGGCCCGTGAAAAAATATTCTTTAAAAAATCCACGCCTATGGATGGTCCTTGAAAAAATATTCTTTAAAAAATCCACGCCTATGGATGGCCCTTAAATATATGTTTTTTAAAGTTCACGCCTATGGGTGGTCCTTGAAAATTTGTTCTTGGTCTTTGAGAAAAATCTTCCTAAAAACCCATTGCTATGGATGGTCCTTGAAAATGAATTCTTTAAAAAATCCACGCCTAAGGATGGCCCTTAAATATAAGTTTTTTAAAGTCCACGCCTATGTGTGGTCCTTGAAAATTTGTTCTTCGCCTTTGAGTGGTCTTTGAGAAAAATCTTCCCAAAAACCCATTGCTATGGATAGTCCTTGAAAATGAATTCTTAAACAAAAACACGCCTATGAATGGTCCTTGAAAAAAAAAACTTCTTCAAAAATCCACGCCTATGAATGGTTCTTGAAAAAAAATCCCCGCCTATGGAGGGTCTTTGAAAATATGTTATTTAATAAATCCAAACGCCTGTGATTGCTACTAAGAAGTATCGTATTTGAAAAATCTTCGGCTATTAAAATTTTGTTTTTCAAAAAATTCCCGGCTATGGATAGTCCTTGAAAATTTGTTCTTTAATAAAATCCATGCCTGTGAATGGTCCACCTAAAGATGTCTTTGAAAAAAATTTTCTTAAAAAACACACACCTATTTTGTTACTAAAACTTTAAACAAACTTTTTTATAAAAACTTACTTGAATTAGCCTTAAAACGAGACCCTAGGTTTCCGACACTAAACTAAACATATTGACATAACTTTATGTGAATGCATGTTCTAAAACATTTTAGCTCGTTAAGATGACGCGATTGGGATAATAATTTAAATCAACATTTTTTGTAACTAGTTTATTGACATACTTAAAAAAATGAACAAGTCGTAAAAATTACATAAAATTCACATTCCCCAACATAAATTTTCCTTTCGCTCTTTTGTGGAAATCCATGAACCCCCAACTACAAACTGACACAAAGCAATATTTGTAACATATTTTTTATTACTTCATTTTTTTTTTTTTTTTTTTTTTTTTTTTTTTTTGTAGAACTAAATTTGCCGTTTTTTACTATATGTTTTATATTGTTCATATTTCCACAATCCATTTAGTTCCATTCAATGTTTTATATTTTGTTACGGGGGAGAGGAAGCACAAGGAGTAAACTGGAGAAAAGCATTCAATGGAAAATAAGGGTGAAAGAAAGGATTTTTTGGTGTATTCATGAAATATGTTACACTGACACATTTATGAAAATCTTATTTGAAATTTGTACAAAATTCCTTTTTGTATATCTTGCGTCCCCCTCTCGCCACCACCGCTATCAGCCATTTAATTGAAGCTATAAAAACCGCCACATTTATCGCGTATGTTGTATCCATTTAAAACTGCATTAAACCATCATAATTTACTACTTTAGAGGGGGAGGGGGCTGCGAACGGAGAATAGTAACACGAGAGATGTAAACCCAGAATTGAAAACCCACACAACAACAACAACTGCATGCATATCACCATGTGTAATATATTTATTTTCTCAAACAAATGGATACAGCGAACAACACAATATGTTCCTGCTGACTATCCTCTTACAGGGCGGCCCGTTCGTTCGTTCCTTGACTCGCTCGCTTTCCACATAAGACAAAACCACATTTGCACGTTTGAATATTCAATGGTCTGTTGTATGTGTGTGTGTGCGTGGAAATTGTAGATAATTTAAAGGGAATCATATTTCGGTTACTGTTGTCGTTTTTCAAAATGAATATAACGATGCCGAAATACCATCGAAAATGGGGAAAATTCAAATTTAAAAGCGTCATACAACTGCCAGATATAATGCAAACAAACACAACAATAACAAGATGAAAAACATAATAACAACACCAGAAACACACAAAACAACATTAAGGACAATGTTTAACAAATGGCGAAATGTGAATAAATGTTGAGTGCGTATGCTTAAAATACGTTAAATGTGAAATAAAATGGGTCCTATTTCCCGGATCACATAAAGTAGAATTTTTTAAAGAACAAATAATTAAGCACTTACACAACTATTAATTTTGTAAAGAATATTTTTACAAAGACCAATATAGGCATGGATTTTTTAACGAATATTTTCTCAAGGACCATCCATAGGCGTAGATTTTTTAAAGGAATATTTTTACAAGGGCCAAGTGTGGATTTTTTAAGGAATATTTTCTCAATAACGTAGCCTTAGATTGTTTAAAAAAGATTTTTCAAGGGCGAGGATTTTTTCAAGGACCATCCGAATGCGTGGATTTAAAAAAAAAATAATGTTCAAGGACCATCCCCATTCGTCGATTTTTAAAGAAGAATTTTCAAGGACAATTTCCATGCGTGGATTTAAAAAAAAAATTCAATGACCATTCGTAGGGTTGGATTTTTACAAGGACCAATTGTGGATTTTTTAATGAATATTTCCTCAGAACGTAGCCTTAGATTGTTTAAAGAAGATTTTTCAAGGACAATCCGTAGGCGAGGATTTTTTCAAGGACCATCCCCAGGCGTGGATTTTTAAAGAAGAAATTTCAAGGACCATTTCCATGCGTGGATTTTTAAAGAAGAAATTTCAAGGACCATCCATAGGCGTGGATTTTTTAAAGAATATTTTTTCAAGGACCATCCATAGGCGTGGATTTTTTAAAGAATATTTTTTCAAGGACCATCCATAGGCGTGGATTTTTTAAGGAATATTTTTTCAAGGACCATCCATAGGCGTGGATTTTTTAAGGAATATTTTTTCAAGGACCATCCATAGGCGTTGGTTTTTTAAAGAATATTTTTTCAAGGACCATCCATAGACGTGGATTTTTTAAAGAATATTTTTTCAAGGACCATCCATAGGCGTGGATTTTTTAAAGAATATTTTTTCAAGGACCATCCATAGACGTGGATTTTTTAAAGAATATTTTTTCAAGGACCATCCATAGACGTGGATTTTTTAAAGAATATTTGTTCAAGGACCATCCATAGGCGTGGATTTTTTAAAGAATATTTTTTCAAGGACCATCCATAGGCGTGGAGTTTTTAAAGAATATTTTTTCAAGGACCATCTATAGGCGTGGAGTTTTTAAAGAATATTTTTTCAAGGACCATCCATAGGCGTGGATTTTTTAAAGAATATTTTTTCAAGGACCATCCATAGGCGTGGATTTTTTAAAGAATATTTTTTCAAGGACCATCCATAGGCGTGGATTTTTTAAAGAATATTTTTTCAAGGACCATCCATAGGCGTGGATTTTTTAAAGAATATTTTTTCAAGGACCATCCATAGACGTGGATTTTTTAAAGAATATTTTTACAAGGAGTAGCCATAGGCGTGGATTTTTTAAAGAATATTTTTTCAAGGACCATCCATAGGCGTGGATTTTTTAAAGAATATTTTTTCAAGGACCATCCATAGGCGTGGATTTTTTAAAGAATATTTTTTCAAGGACCATCCATAGGCGTGGATTTTTTAAAGAATATTTTTTCAAGGACCATCCATAGGCGTGGATTTTTTAAAGAATATTTTTTCAAGGACCATCCATAGGCGTGGATTTTTTAAAGAATATTTTTTCAAGGACCATCCATAGGCGTGGATTTTTTAAAGAATATTTTTTCAAGGACCATCCATAGGCGTGGATTTTTTAAAGAATATTTTTTCAAGGACCATCCATAGGCGTGGATTTTTTAAAGAATATTTTTTCAAGGACCATCCATAGGCGTGGATTTTTTAAATAATATTTTTTCAAGGACCATCCATAGGCGTGGATTTTTTAAAGAATATTTTTTCAAGGACCATCCATAGGCGTGGATTTTTTAAAGAATATTTTTTCAAGGACCATCCATAGGCGTGGATTTTTTAAAGAATATTTTTTCAAGGACCATCCATAGGCGTGGATTTTTTAAAGAATATTTTTTCAAGGACCATCCATAGGCGTGGATTTTTTTAAATAATATTTTTTCAAGTACCATCCATAGGCGTGGATTTTTTTAGGAATATTTTTTCAAGGACCATCCATAGGCGTGGAGTTTTTAAAGAATATTTTTTCAAGGACCATCCATAGGCGTGGAGTTTTTAAAGAATATTTTTTCAAGGACCATCCATAGGCGTGGATTTTTTAAAGAATATTTTTTCAAGGACCATCCATAGGCGTGGATTTTTTAAAGAATATTTTTTCAAGGACCATCCATAGGCGTGGATTTTTTAAAGAATATTTTTTCAAGGACCATCCATAGGCGTGGATTTTTTAAAGAATATTTTTTCAAGGACCATCCATAGGCGTGGATTTTTTAAAGAATATTTTTTCAAGGACCATCCATAGGCGTGGATTTTTTAAAGAATATTTTTTCAAGGACCATCCATAGGCGTGGATTTTTTAAAGAATATTTTTTCAAGGACCATCCATAGGCGTGGATTTTTTAAAGAATATTTTTTCAAGGACCATCCATAGGCGTGGATTTTTTAAAGAATATTTTTTCAAGGACCATCCATAGGCGTGGATTTTTTAAAGAATATTTTTTCAAGGACCATCCATAGGCGTGGATTTTTTAAAGAATATTTTTTCAAGGACCATCCATAGGCGTGGATTTTTTAAAGAATATTTTTTCAAGGACCATCCATAGGCGTGGATTTTTTAAAGAATACTTTTTCAAGGACCATCCATAGGCGTGGATATAAAAAATATTGTTTTTTTTTAGCTACCCTTAGGCGTGGATTTAAAAACAAATTGTGGACCATCCATAGGCGTGGATTTCTTAAAGAATATTTTTTCAAAGACCATCCATAGGCGTGGATTTTTTAAATAAATTATTTCAACGAACATCAATAGGCGTTGATTTTAAAGAACAAAATTTCAACGACCATCCATAGGCGTGGATTTTTCAAAGACCACTCTTTTAAGAATAATATTTCAATTGTGTGTACTGTCAAGGGTATGATTAACAGTGCTACAACCATTTCAATAAAATATATAACTCATACGTCACCATTAACTGTTATTTATTCGGGCTTCTCTTTTTATACCCTTCACAACACAATGGTACAGGGTATTATGTCTGTGTGCATATGTTTGTAACAGGCAAAAGGAAACGAGATAGACACATGGTTCCCTCTGAGAATGTGCATAGAATCACTTTCTGAGTCGATTTATGCATGTCCGTGCGTCTGTAGATGTTAAATTGTAAACAAAGTACCGAACCGATTTGGATGAAATTTGGCACAGCTCAAGGACGAACGAACCCTATTGAAATTGAAGAAAATCGGTTCAGATTTAGATATACCTCCCGTATATAGATTCGTCCGATTTAAAGTAAATGGGACACCAAAGTCTTTATATATCTTTTCATTTGCATGAAATTCGGCATAGAGCTCTGAATTAGGTCCAGAATGATGTGTGCTAAGTTTCATGAAAATCGGTTCAGATTTAGATATATCTTCTATATATAGGTTCTTTCGATTTGCACGAAATTATGCATAGTATACTGAACTGTGTCTAGAATGATGTGTGTCAAGTGTTGAAAAAATCAGGCCAGATTTAGATATAGCTCCCATATATATGTTTGTCCGATTTAATGTAACTGGGGCACCAAAGTTCCTACATATCATTCGATTTGCACGAAATTTGGCATACGGTACTGAATAAGGTCAAAAATGATATGTGGTAAGTTTCGAGAAAATCGGTTCAGATTTAGATATAGCTCCTATATATATATTCTCGTCCGATTTAAGATAAATGGGGCAAGTCCTTATATATCTTTCGATTTGCACGACATTTTGGTACGGTCTACTCAATTAAGCCTTTTAAATGGAAATCTGTCCCTAACATAGCTCGTGTGTTAAGTTTCGAGAAAATTGGGTTAGATTTAGATTTAAGTTCGTTCAATGTCATGTCAATGTTCCTTCGAAAAGGCGACGTCTGTTAGGATACATATGTAGAATATACCCAAAATGGTGAAGGGTATCATATAGTCGGCCCCATCCAACTTTTGAACTTTTTCTTTTTTCCTTACTGGTTTTAGTTCTCTATATATATGCCGAAAATATGAGATCATGATACATTAACCTAAACGATTACCCCATCTAATATTCATACAATAAAAGCTAAATTGGTTGTACATGCGTATATGTGTGTGTGTTTGTTTGAAAGAACATTTAAACAGTTGTATATTTCCCTTCAACTTACAACAATCGAGAAAAAAAACGAAACAAA